>NC_056730.1:437033577-437041077 GCF_019279795.1 Protopterus annectens
GATAGGAAAGTGGTGAAAAAGGGGCACAAAAAGGGAAAGACAGTAGGGAAAATAACTAGGGATGTGCAGGACGGGTGTAGGGAAGGTCCATAGCTGCCCATTTCTTCTACAGCAACAGCTGTGCATATACATTAAATTTGGAGGTAGATTTGGACACTCAAACCCCTGACAGAGGGGTGAGGACAACAATAATATGTTGTGAAGCCAATTATACCAGATTACATGTGTCCAGTGGACATGTGTGTGAAATATACAGATATGTATGGGGTAAGATTTTTTATGGGGAACAGCTTGCCCTTTTTTTCTTTTTTTTAAGGTGAGAGTGGGATGTTGGGGAAGGATAGTAGGTATATTTGGGGAGGTCGGTTGGATAGGATGACAGACAAGACAGACAAGACAGCATACACGGCCGATATATGACACATGTGGGGGGGTAAACACCTTGGATGGGGAGGGGTGTTTGGAAGTCAGAAGCCCATGAGTGTCCTAATGGAAACAGTGGGACTGATGCCCCCATCCAAGGGCAGTCACCACTGCTCCTTCATGGCCCCGAAGATGGCTGTGTTGGGGGCTGGGTAGGGGGGCATGCAGACCCTGTGATTGTATACTGAGGGCCTGAAGGTGGTGTAGTACATCCCCCAAGTCTCTGTGGAGCTCTCTATGTACCAGAACCTGGACCTGACATCGGGTGACAGGATCCTGTCTGTGTGTGCTCCCGGAGGGGCAAACATCTTCCCCTGAGGTGGTTCCACCTGAAAGTAGTGCATGACCAGCAGATGATGAGGTCCCGAGATGGGTCCCTGATGTGATGTGGCCTGGTAACATGGCCAGATGAGGTGGGAGAGGTGGGTTCTACTGGGAACTGTCTTTCCAAACATGCTATTGTGTGACAATTATAGAACATATGTGGGTAGTAATAGTCCACACATTCCAGGAATATGTCTAACAGCATGTATAGATATCCCCATTAACACAAAACACCAGATTTGCAGCAGTCACATAGCAAACAGACTACATGCATATATGGAACCATAGTGGACCTTACAATGGAATGCAGGTGACATTGTTTGTAACAGGCCACCAATGATAGTGTTTCAACATGGAACATGACTACATACACATTGCACAAATTGTACAGTACGATATATGTCCCAACAGTAGGTTTGCTGTAAACATAACCATTGAGTCGTGTGATCAGATTGTTGTTGCAGATATGGTGGGGGGATACAGAGGATGTTCCAGTATGAGGTGCTCAGACCTTTTTTCCTCATTATGTCTTTCAGGCACCCTGTCACGGGAGCGATTGCCGATGTACTCTCCCCAGGAGGATGAGGTGATCATACAACATGTGGTGCAGCACTACCACACCCTGTTTGGATGTATGGACCATGATCTGCAGGAGAGGACCACCCTGTGGAATGATCTTGTCCACAGGGTAAACGATGGCCTGCATAACTGCAGTTATGAGCAGGTCCGACATCAGTTCACTGACCTACTCCACCATGCCCATCAGCATGCTGCTGCGGTTAGCAGGGACCAGCTAGCCACAGGGTGGGTCATGCCATCCAGCCCTCCTTTGACACATGCTGAATAGCTCCTCACCAGCCTTGGGGCACCTGCCCTCCCGCAAACACAAGATCCTGCGGAGAGCATTGTGGAGGTAGGTGCTACCCACGCAATAGATGAAGAGCGTGCAGGTAAGGCCACAGGGCACATCAGTCGACCACTGTTGTGTATCCATCTGCATCTGTAGAGTTTAATCATGTATTTGTGAGATAAAATATATATAGTCTGTTGCTGCATTATAGTAATAAACAGATGTGCATAATCTGTAGTATTGTGGGTTTGTACTGTTGATGTACTGTAATGCTGCTGCCACCCTGTACCAATGCCACAGGTGTGGCTACTGACATCACTTCTCTCACACAACTATGTAGGTTCCTTTGGTGTACCTCTGGGGCAGCAGCCTGTAGCTGGTGAGTATGGTGTTTATTCATGTTTGCCAATACACCGGCCATGTTATGGCCATGGTATTTTCCATGCACACATGTAACACAACTACCCATAATGCATGCTGTACATGTTCACTTATAGTTGCTGTTAACTACACTGCACCACAGTGGTCACCATGGTGGCATATCTGAATGGTATGTAAGAGTCCTGCAATATAAATAACAACCTGTCATTGCAAGATGTGTGCACAGAGATGAACATAATGGTGGGACAAATGGCCTACAGTAGGGAAATGTCTGAAACATCAACCTTATACAGTACTACAACAGTGTATATACCACTATTATAATGGCAATTGTTACAGATCTACACAACGACATATCACAATACCACATTCCACAATCTTTACAACCTGTAATGTGGTCCTAACATAAGCAATGAATGTGTAATATGGAATCCTATGTTAGGTCAGCAAATATGGGGAATAACTACCTTAACAAACACTGGAAGCATATGTGTGCATACACTCCAAATAAAATATTGTAAAAGCAGCTTTTGAGGTACTGACAGCATGCATTCTTCATGAGTATGGACCTTCCAGCAAGTACAGGTCCTAAATGTCACACCAAGAAATGGTCTGCTGTCCAAGACGTTTGCCCATCAAATGTGCCCACTTACCTGCAACAGAGGCAGCCGTGGCTTGCACCCATCTTACAAGCTATGCAATGGATCCCATACCCAACAGGTAGGACACTGGAGTTGGACATGTAGCTTTACCTCACCATTGCATATACCATGGCAAACAGTGTAGATAGTCATGTATGTGGTGAGGATGTATGGGACAAGATTAATGTAGAAAATAAACAGCTTGTCATCCAAGACAGATGACAACATATGTTGAAACTGGTCATGCAGGCTGACTAGTTTCATGCCGCAACACTGATGGAGTTGCAGGAATGTCTAGCAAGAACTGGCTGTGCAGTACCTGTGTTGCCAATCACCTGGACTCTGCATAAGTGTGGCCCATGGGTTAGGGTAATCAGATGGGACAGTTTTTCAACAGGAAACATCAGCCAAGGCTCTCTACAGGCAGAGTATGCATAACATCAAAAGTCCCCCAAAGGCATGTGTTGCAATGTGTACTGGTGTACCAAGAACAAGTTGGAAACCTATAGACAGTATCAATTAAGATACATGTGCTGCACAACCAACACCTCACCCCACCTCAGGCCCACCATCCCCATCTGTACCTTGCTGGTGCCAGTGTACACCTGTATGTTTGCCATTAATTAGCAGGGACTAGGCAGGTACACATGGTGTTCAGAATTTGGGACACTGCAAAATGACACCTGTGTAGGCCATAGTTGTCAAGCATCTGCAAAACGGCTGAGGATGGGGAGTGGGTGTCATCCTGAAACACAACAGTGAATTGAAGCAGAGCTCCAAAGCTCACTAAGAATGGCTGTATCTGCACACAGTCAAGGTCATGAATTGTGGCAGACATAACCCTGACTCCACAGCAATAGGGATGGTACTGTGTGACCCCCAAGGGTTGTGCACATGAATTGACCTTGCAATCATGCAGAGTTCCGGGATATTTGTAGGCAGAGTGACCAAATACTGGCAAATGCAGATGGCCCATGCTAGTATACCCCTTCTGGGAATAGTGACTGCTGTAGTACACTTAACAGTTGGTGCAACAAACCATTATGATAGGGTCTGTATTAGAAGACCGAAGGTTTAGGTGGTCGAACACCTAAACATCGATCTTCTAATATCGAAGGCAAAAAATGGCGAATGGCCGATTTAATGCAGGGAAAGATTTTCTTTGGCTGTTTGCCAGAGTTTGCTATATCCTTACTGTTGACCGATCTCAGAGTTGGTATATTTAGTTAGGGGTGTGTGGGGACACAGCCCCCCACATCAGGGGGTGTGGGGGGCAAAGCTCCCCACTTAATTTAGATGTAAAGTAATGTTTTTTGTGTTGTGGCCAAGGGATGTGTTTCCCTGTGATGTTCGACATTGTGCAGTTTGATATTAGAAGATCAATGTTTAGGCTTTCCATCACCTAAACAGTCAGTCTTCTAATATAGACCCTCATGATAAGAGTGTGCATACATATGCACCCTCAAATTGCATGCATCTCAATCAGCATCTGCACAACTAACACATTTATTTGATACTGCATATGATTGCACAGGTCATATGTCACATATCAGGTTTGTGTTATATTAACATATGCAGTAATGTGGCCCCATAGCACATCAGGGAAGAGGGTACCATGTCAATAAGGGTGTGTACATTCCCCATAGCCACAGTAAGGTTTGAAGGTTGTCAGTGTAATTGTATTTTATTGGCCATACATGCATCGCTGATGATGAGATCTGTAAATCAGACATCAGGCATTCACAAATGACATCTGTCCACATATCATCCCAAGTATGTGTCGGACAAACACATAGGAGCTGTTAGCAGCAGAGCAAACATAACTGACACACATATACACATTCAGCAATGGTGTGTACACTTGTGAGGTATGGTGCACAGTACATGCCAGGGTGCTGAACAGGTGGACAGCAATACTGTGTACATGGGTGCAGTGTGTTCCAGGGGAAGGGGCATTACCTACTAACACAACCCATGCATCATAGAGATTTATAATGTTGGTAACAGGGATTGACTATAGCTACACTGCATGCTGTTGAGTGCCATATGTCATGCATGTTGACAGATGGGTAATGAGAGGTCTGTGTGTAATATCTTTGTGCAACCTCACCTGTAAGTGTGTGTTTGTGTGTGTGTGTGTGTGTGTGTGTGTGTGTGTGTGTGTGTGTGTGTGTGTGTGTGTGTGTGTATGTGTGTGTGTGTGTGTGTATGTGTGTGTGTGTGTGGGTGGGTGTGGGTGGGTGTGTGTGGTGTGTGGGTGTGCGTGTGTGTGTGTGTGTGTGTGTGTGTGTGTGTGTGTGTGTGTGTGTGTGTGTGTGTGTGTGTGTGTGTGTGTGTGTGTGTGTGTGTGTGTGTGTGTGTACTGTTAAGCAATGACTTACAGGTCTTAAAGTGCATTTCTTGTTTTCCCCTCACAGGTAGTGAGGTGGGTCAGGGTCCCTCCTGCAGGCAAACTGATGTTAGTGTCCATACAGACACTGATAATGATGATAGGTGTGTTGAGGCACAGGCGGGGTTGTCAGGGGTTGAAGCTGCACCATTGTTTGACATCCCACTATTATCCACCCCATCCCCGCACATAGTCACATTGCCTATAAATACCCCATCACCAGTAGCCATAGCTGAGGGACAGTTGGTGGGTGGTGGCATGGGACAGGACAGTGTGGTATCTATGGCATGTGTGTCTGGACACAGCAGCCATCGCCGGATGTCTAGCAGGGTACCACATAGACAGATGTACGGGGGTGCTCATAGGAGGGCTGCTGGTCATCATGACCCTGGCAGAGGTACCACATCTGGTGCCACTAGATGCATGTGTCAGGCTGTGATGGAGATGCAGGCACGTACGGAATGGTATACCAGACAGGCTGCAGAGGGCTACTCATTCAGCTGTTATTGATAACATCCATGATCTTGCAGGTGCCCACCGTTATTTTGCAGAAGTCATGGATAAACAGTTGGGTGAGATGGTGGAAATCCTCAATCATGGAATGTCTGTGCTTGAGCATATGGTGGAAGTAGTGTGATGGCCACATGGACGTAGGCCAGCAACACCAACAGCTGGAGGTTGACGTGGATGTGCCAGAAGTCAGAGCCGCTCCCGTAGTACCAGCCCCAGCACTGCAGGGGGGGCGCTGTCCACACCACAACACAGCAGGCCACGTGCACATGGCCCTGGCCAGTCCCAAGAAAGACCTGGATCCAGTGGACATATGTCATCATCAGGGGAAACTACCATATCATGGCTTGTACCTAGTGGTGCCCGTGGAATTCCTGACAGGCACAGTTCTCATGGCCGGAGACTGTGAATTGCACACCCTGCCAGGTACAGTCTGCAGCTGTCCAACAAACCCCTGTATAGGGCAGCCACATGGCAGAACTGTGTGCATGCATACACATCACCAACACAGCTAGGGCAACCCCATACCTACACACATCACATCACAATGGCCCAATTAATAATTAACCCCCCCCCCACATACACACACAAACACACAACGGCAAACATATGGTTCAGCCTAGGTCTCGGGCAAACCAACAACACACCCTCTGCATATGATGATACCTGTGCCACATCCCTGTCATCCATAACATCGATGCAGGGACAGGCTAATATGGTTCTGATGCACAATGTGACTGTATTATGGTGTACCAATGCAATGTTGTGTAAAATGTTGTCAGCACTAACGTTTCAAGTTTACATGTCAGGAAGTGTAGCTGTCCAGCCATGATGCATTATAGCTGTTATTAAGACTGAGTGATTGTGGTCTCCATAATGTATTCTGTGTTGTAGGTGTCCATGTGTCAGCAGGATGTTGGCCTGCTGTTGTTTCCTACAAGGGGTATGGCACTGTGGTGACACCTTGACTGTGCCATATCCTGGATACAGCTGAACACATGCCACAGGTCTGTATAACAGTTACTGCATGTGCCACATGGCTGATAGGTCTGGGGGTGTATACAGGTGAGTACATGGTGGCTGATGTCAGCAGCCCTCCTACAGTGGACAATGGTAAGTATACTGGATGGTATACACCACATGTCTGTGTATAACACACACAGAGGCTTTGGTGTTGATGCAATAGAGAATAGAGAATACTGTACACATAGAAGTTTGTACTTGTGCAAGGAACCCATTTTAGCCTATGTAATTCCATCAAGACAGAATAGGCACAACAGCACATTGGGAAATAAGCAATATGCTAGTTTAATGTCATTGACAATGGTACTGGCAAGGTATATGTCCCCTTCCCCAATGTAGTGCAATACTTAACTCAGTAAACATAGGTGTGATGGTGTGGGTGGCACAGCCCTACCCTTTGGAGGGTGTGAGGTGCTGTAGAACCGCAGATAGTGTGATTGACAACTACTTAACCTGTTAACATGAACTGTACAGTATTAAAGCCAGCTAAATGGGGGGATGCACTCAAAAGTAACTGCAATGATGGTGGCTGTGTCCACAAGATCCACACCAAGCTATATATCCCAAATCCAGTATCTATGTACACCTATACAGTGGGGAAGAGGGCATTTGTACATCTACTACTAGTTGTGATGGAATGCATTTCCACAGGATGATACCTGTGAAATGTTAGCATTTGACAGGCAGTTCTCAGACAGATGACCTCCTGGGACATGTATATTCTGCAAATGGAAGCAGATCCCTTCACATACACACACACCCTTACTTGGCAACACTGGGACTAGAGCCCCTACTTAGGTATGCAGTGCTACTAATGTGTGTGGTCTTAATTGCACACACTACACAGCTTTTAAGATGAGGTGTATTCCAGGTTACATGTTAAGTGAAGAACATCAACAGGCCCTGTACAGTATGGCAATAGGGGGTGTACTGTTTGTTTATGAACAATACATAGTGTG